>NC_060278.1:91038211-91072679 GCF_021613505.1 Equus quagga | reverse complement strand
GAAAAGCAGAACTGGGAGACGGTGTTCTGATATGTGTATGGCCTCTAGGTCAAGATGGACTGAAAACCAACTGGACCTTCTACACTTCCAAGTTATGAGTCAAGGAATTCCATTCTGCAGAAAGTAGTTTAAGTTAGCTTTCTGCACTTGCAATCACCCCATTGATATAGAAATGTATATTAAGAGTAGGATGTTTTAAATGAGAGATCATAAAACACGGTATCAACTGTCTCTTGCAACCAAGAATCCTGGCGAATGCAAATTCTGCCTTGAGAACTGCCTTCAAAGCCTGAGAAGGAAAATTCCTTTGAAAACCCTCAATGAGATAATGCCAACAAGACACCTATCCAACACCAGGATTATAAAATATCCTCAACAAACGGAAGCTGTCATCTCCCTCCTCCTCCCCAGTGGTAGCCTATTTCATTTGTAGAGGGGAGTTTTTATATTTTAGAATAACCAAAAACCATTTGGAGCTACGTTTGGTTAATATAGATAAATCCTACTTTGGGTGAAAATCTGGTTTCCTCCCGTCATTTGTAAACTCCTTATGAAAGAGTTCACACTGTGTTCTGAGCTGGGAGAGTACTGTTTGAAAAGAAAGGCATCAGGAGTTTCCTGATCTTAGCGCCTCATTCTCCACAAATCTTTGCATGTCCACTTTTACTCACAGCTGACATACAATTATCACTCAGCAATGTGCATTTCTTCAAAAATGAGTTTTTCTTTTTTAAACTCTAGAGACACACCCCATGCATAACAACAGACAATCTAGGGCAGGGGTGGCAAAACACACTACCATTGGAGCCACAGAAGTACAAATGGCCTATCCTAACCTCCGAGATGAGGGTTAACCACTCATTATCTCCACCCTCTATTCAACTTCCCTGCTCTCTACCTAAGTCGCCTTTGCCAAAGTCAGGCTTCAAAGGTGGGGTCAGATCCATGGATCAGTACTTTCTAGACTAAGGCACTAAATTACAAGGCTTGAAGCAAGGTGAAGGATTTCAGTATCAGGTGACAGCTTCGGCTCTGCCCTCCACACTGATGCCAATGCCTGCAAATGCCCTTACCTTCAAGTGAGGAGGGACCAGGGGGGTCAAAGTCCCCAAGGAACAAGACTCGAGACTGCTCCTGTCACTGTTAACCCCAATTCGTCCACTGTAGGCCTGGCCCATCTTCAAAACCTCTATCACTAGTTTTTCGTCTTGAATCTAGGACGCTGGGGTCTCCAGGCAAGTTTCAACCTCACACTTCAGCTGTGTGGACCGCAGGGCAGAGGAGGGCGCTCACCTGACTACCTCCTGTAGGAAGAGGGTCTGAGTAAGCTACTCACTTACTCATAAGCTATTCATTCACTGGAATGCTTGGCCATAAAGGCTTGCATTGAGAGGGAAAAAAAGCTTTTACCTTTATAGCATGGTTCCTCTAAAAAGTTTAGATTAATAAGCATGGACAGGTTAGAATCTTACCTGTAGGAGCCTGTAGCCACTCGAATGCCATCAATCAATGTGAACTTTTCATGAACCTTCCCAACAATTTTAGTTCCTGACCTCGCATAGTAGATATTTCCTGTAATAGTCCGGACTGTCATCAGCTGTTGGAGGGCCGGAGTGGGAGAAAAAGAAATGAATGATCCAGTGAGCAAATGATTCAGATAAGAGGGCTTAGTTTACAAGCCCTCTTAGTTTACCAAACAGACAAACTTATCGGCAGATGAGTGGCTCATGGTCACCATTCCGTGTAACAATGCACCTGGTACAGATGATTCTCGGGACTCAAAGAATGCTGCTTCAACATTTTCTCCATCTTCTCACATGCCCTTTTCCTACTTTTTTTCTTTTTTGAGGAAGATTAACCCTGAGCTAACATCTGCTGCCAATCCTCCTCTTTTTGCTGAGGAAGACTGGCCCTGAGCTAACAACCATGCGCATCTTCCTCTACTTTATATGTGGGACACCTACCACAGCATGGCTTGCCAAGCGGTGCCCTGTCTGCACCCGGGATCTGAACCAACAAACCCCAGGCCTCCAAAGCATAAGGTGCCCACTTAACCGCTGCACCACCGGGCCAGCTCCTCTTACATTTATTTTTGAGACCCTTGGTTCATGTGCGCCCATGCTCTAAGACTGACTTTTTGGGGGGATACTAAACAACAAAATCTAAGAAATGATTTTGAAACAAAATGTGGCAATGAAATCATCAAAGGAAACACTAGTAATGACATTTTTACAAAGGCTTAAAGAAGCGGTTAATATGTCTCCTTCTCTTTTGTTTAATAGGGCCAGCCCTATCATTATTTCAAAATAAAAACATGGCAAGACATAATATCACTTCTGTGGTATTCTTACCAAAATGCATAAACTGAATTTAACTGTGAGGAAACATCAAATCCCAATTCTACAGAAAACTGGGTAACAGTCTTCAACAGCATCAAGACTCTAAAAGACAGAGAAAGATAGAGGCACAGGTCCTGATGAGAGGAAGCTAAGGAGACATGACAACTAGAGGGTGTGGTCCTGCATTGGGTCCTGGACAAGAAAAAGGGCATTTGTGGAATGATTAGCAAAGTTTATAAGGTCTGTTGAATACATAATAGTATTATATCAAGTTTATTTCCTGATTTTGAAATTTGTACTGAGGTTTGTAAGATGTTAAATTTGGAGAATTTGGGCAAAGAGTATTCAGAAATTTCTGACACTATTTTTTAACTCCTTTGTAAATCTTAAATTATTCAACATGAAAATTGAAAATCAAAAACAAACTAGGAACTTCCATAAAGGTACATACATATGGGAGGGGGAGGGCTTCCTGGAGGAGGGAATGATTCCTGAGCTTCAAAGGATCAACACATAACAAGCATAAAAACACCACCATGGGGGCTGGGCCCGTGGCCGAGTGGTTAAGTTCGCGCGCTCCGCTGCAGGCGGCCCAGTGTTTCATTGGTTCGAATCCTGGGCACGGACATGGCACTGCTCATCAAGCCATGCTGAGGCAGCGTCCCACATGCCACAACTAGAAGGACCCACAATGAAGAATATACAACTATGTACCGGGGGGCTTTGGGGAGAAAAAGGAAAAAATAATAAAAAAAAAATCTTTAAAAAAAAAAAACATCACCATGGGCAGACTCAGGCGTGGTGTTGTGCGTCTTTCCCTTTGGCACTTATCTGAACGTTGTGTGGGCCTCTGGGATCGTGGCCAAAGCACTTTTCAGCATGTGCGCACAAACGTGTGAGCAAGTTCCTGCAGACAGGACACCCAACGTTCTGAACAAGCTGCAGGGCCAGGGCATGGGGGAGGAAGTTGGCCCCCCTCGGGAGGGTACAGATTCACCAGCACAGACACGTCCTGGTGAGAGAAGATGGTGCTTGCCCAGGGAGAAGTTAAGACGCTGAGGAAACCGGTGAGGCCAGAGGGACAGACCCTTCAACCCCTCCTCGAGGATTTGGACACCCATGAAGGCAGCAACCAACAGTGGCAACTGAGTCGGTGAATACTCCTGGATTTCTGCTGAGTACATGAATCAGAGCCAATGACTTGATTAAAGTTGTAGGCAAAACTACTCTGTGATTTTCCTGCTGCTGACAGGCCTCATTACAGAAAGAGCACCTTGAAATTAAACACTGACACCTTCAATTTCTTCACCTGGCTCTATACGGGCAGTCACAGACTGAATATTTGGCTAGATGATAATGTGCTTTTCCATGCCTGACTCTTGCTCTCCTCGCGTCCACCTGATCTCATCCTTTGACTGCTGGGCCACGTGGCTGGCTCGTTTCACTTGGTCTCCAGGCTCCAATCCTACCTCCATGATGAATTTGCTTTGTAGCACTAGTGACAAATTAGTAACCACCTAATTAAACCCCATCTTTCACTTCCTCTTTAGGGAAAAGAATTAACAAGAACTCTGCGAGAGAAGTTAAATAGCCAAAATTTTGCAAACCAAATTGCTTGATAATAACCAGGAGTAAGTTAATGTCCCCGATGCAGTACCCGATATCACCAGAGCCCAAAGTCTTTGTTCAGTTGGCTTACTGCTTTATTTCCAATACCTAGAACAGTGTGTGGCTCACATAGGTGATGAACTAAGTTGATGAATTTGCTTAATTTTTAAAAAAAGAACAGTGTTAATAAACATGACCATTTTTCTTGCCTCTTTCCACTAAAGAAAACAAGCTAACTAAGCTGTGTAACCTTACATTTAAATACTTAAGTTCTCACAACCAGAGGCACTTACAACTAGAATATATAACTATATACCAGGGGGCTTTGGGGAGAAGAAGAAGAAAAAAAAAAACATTGGCAATAGATGTTAGCTCAGGCACTAATCTTTAAAAAAAAAAAAAAGTGTTTAAAAAAATACTTAAGTTCAAATTACTTTCATGCGCAAAGCAAAGCATATTAAAAAGTCTACTTTTATAATAATGAGAAATGAGAAGCAGCCTGTGACAGTGATAAGAACACTGGGGCTAGAGGGAGCCCACGGATGGGAGTCAAACCCCAGCCCCACTACTTCTAGTTGGAGACACTGGGCTCTGTGTCACCACTGCCCCATCTAAGTAAAACATGGGTATAATGTTTCCTCTGACCTGCTAGGGCTGCTGTGAGGATTAACTTGTTTAACATTTGTCGAGAGCCTAGGATGCTACCAAGGACAGAGCAGGAGTCCATAACTTGGGGTCATTACGATTAGAACTGGAGCCTAACAGAGCCACTGTGAGAGCCGTGGCTTCCAAGGCAGCCTCTGCCGTCACCAGTCGAGCTCCTTTTCAGGAGGCAGCACGACGTGGGGGAGAGGCAGAGGTTTGAATCCTGATTTCTGTCGTTTCTTTCCTGTGAGACTTCAGGCAAATTACTTTGCTCAGGGCCTCAGTCCCCTCTCTTGTAAGTGCAGATACCACCATCTACCGCCATGCAGACTTGTCACGTGTGTTGACTGTCCTGAAACCAGAAATAATGTAACACAAACCTTTTCCTGTTCAGGATGAACTTTCAGATCCATGCACATATCCAAAAACTGAGAGAGCAGGGCCTGGTCCAGAAGGATGTATACAGCCACTCCTTGTTTCCGACATATTTCCTGCAGGTCTCTGAAGATGTCGATGTCGGTGAAAACATCCATCACCACAGCAATCACCTGCAGGGTGAGGCAGAGGGAAGCGCAAGCTGTCAGCTCACAAGAACCCCACCTTACAGCTCACCATCCGACTCTGGACCCCATCTCAGAGCTGGGATAGGATCCCAGCCTACGATATCCTTCCTTCTCCTTCTGCAGGATCAGTTTCCCCCCCGGCACACACAGACTCCTCTCTGTCTCCAAAGACGCTCAGGCCACTGAATCGTATACATCTTGACTTGGCCCGACTAACCCTCCAACCGCCTCTCAGCCACTCACCTCCACGCTGACATATTTCTCATAAATACAGATTAACCCACTGCCCTGCAGTCCTATGAACCTGTCCCACTCAACTTCTCTTCCTTTACCAAAACTCCCGTCTTACAGGCTCAGCTCAGACCAGCAAGCTGTCTAGGTTCTATGCCTAACACACTGTCATGTCAGCACGTTGCTTCCCCATCAGCTTCAGTTTTCTATGTCTGTGAAACAATAAAACCTTAGCTTCTCTCTGAGGCCCCTTCTAGGTGTAACATTTTCCAAGTCTGTGATATTGATTATTGCCTGATTTTGGATCATAATCTCTGATATTTTTATTACAATCTAGAAAGGCCCACCCCATCCACCATCAACTCATGACTTGAAACTGATCAGCCCAGGCCAGCAGATTCCCCGTCTTCTGCCTCTAACGCTGCAAACCACATTTCCACGTTCTACTCTCTCTGCTAGTGAGGGTCTAACCAATCGGCTTCCTCAGCACCAGCCTCCCCTCTATAAAAGGTGGTCTCAGTAACCCTTTGGTATTTGTCCACAGTGCAGGGCCTTGTAAGAACATGGAAATATGTCCTAAGGATTCTGCCCTGATGCTTGGACCTGTCCTTCCTTCTCCCCACCCACGTGGCTCCATCGCACCTCCTGATCCATTCTCTACACGGCATTAGACTACGTTAACAGCTGCCTCAGCCATGTGGCCTTGGGCAAATTACAGTGGTTTCGAATCTGTTTCCTTAGCTGCAAAATAGGTTTGCAATGAGAACTAAAGGACTGTTACAAAAGACCCCTTAAGTATCTGTTCACTGATTCACTTTTCCAGCCCAGACTCTGAGCCATCCAGACAGTTCAACACAGGGAGACACCTGCCTGCTCCCAGCTTTCCTTGCTGAAGAGAGACCGCTCTAGCTGCAAAGCCTCTCCTCACTCCTCGGCGGATTTAAAATCGTGGTCCTCAGCCAACTCCTGGCAGGGCTGTGGGGGTGTCAAAGCATCTAGGCTTAGAAGCCAGTTGCTGCAAACCGAGTGAGGGCCAGGGGTGTGCGCTAAGGGAAGTGCTGCTGCAGCCAAGGTGGGAGCCCTCCTGCAGTCTGGAGCTCCCCCGACCTCAGCAGAAACACGCGTCTCTTACAGTCACAGTAACTTCTTCTGAATGTTCAGGTAATTTACTTATAGGTCTCACCTCTTCTTCGGGAACATGGGGCCTTGAACGGGAACGATTCATCGCTGTGGCCCCAGAGGACTCAGGACCATACCTGACAGTCACCACCCCTTAAGCATGTGGGGGTTGAAGAAGAAATGCAGAGACTAGGAGGCGATTTTGCTGTCTTTCTCCAACACCCCGAGTCCCACCTCCCAGGATGAGGGACCTTGAAACACCAGCTCCTGGGAAGTCATTGCGGTGAGCGAGTCTGGAAAGACCAATTTCTCTCTCTGGCTGCCTTCCCCCTCCCCTCCCCAATGTTGACGAAGCCCCAGCTGTGAGCTATTCTTGGTAAAGGGTATGACTAAATCCACCAGACATAGTGATTTAAAGAACAACAAAAGTACTCTGAATTAGTGGAATCTTCAGAAGTTTATATCCTCCAATGCGTTTTTACACGTCCTACTTTGAATTGTATCTATCCCATTCATTCAGGTCATGTAACATAGTGGTTAAAAGGCAGACAGGCCTGAGCACAGACCCCAGCTATGGCTTACTAGCTGTGTGACCCTTGGCAAGTTGCTTAATCTCTCTGAGCCTCAGTTTGCCCCTCTGGAAGACATGGATCTACATCAAAGGGCTGTTTCAAGCATTAAATGAGACAGAATGTGGAAAGGGTTTAGCTCAGGTATGAAAAAGGGGTTCAGTTATACAGCCAGCACTTCTTCAGTCCACTGTGTACCGAATCCTGAACAAGGCAGAAAGATGGCTATAAAGAATTTACGTAAACCTGACTTATCCACAGAGAAAGGACATGGGATGCAGGGAAGCAATAGATATGTAAGAGACAATTAAATCAGGGGAACACGGAGGGGAGGAGTGAGGAAGACGGTAAAGCTCCTCCCTTGCAGTGGTAGACACACCACAGGTACTTAAATGTTTACCAAAGAAGAGCAGAGGATTGCCAGAGGTGACAGCATTTGAGCTGAATCACAAGTAAGGACAAGATCTGGACAGGGGAGGAGAGACGGGGAGGGCATTCAGGCAGGAAGCCACCTGATGACAGAGGAAGAGGTAGGAAATGATGGGGTATGCACCAGTTTGGCTGAAACATGGAACACGCATGAAAGCAAACAACAGGACCTGACTGGGAGACGGGTGAAGGAGCAAGACAATAGGAGGCCTGGAATGCCAACCAAGGAAGCAGTGTCATACAGGCAACGGGGGAGGAGGTTTAAGGAGAGCAATGAGTTCAAAGTGTTGAACCCAGCAGGGCAGATGCTGATGCGGCCCCACCTCCTCCACAAGCCCACACACCCAAGTGCCTGCGACACAGCAGCACTTAGACACTTTTTAGGTTCAGCAAACATTTAGAAGGACTAAAGACCAAAGGAAGAAAAATCAGTGAGAGAGGTTTTAACAACAGGCCAAGCGGGAAGCAACAAGGGTTGCAGAGAAGGGAAGGGGGCCTGTGGGAGAGCCAAGTAATGGACTGCCAAGTAATGCTACCACTGCAAGCAAGAGGCTGGGGGAGGAAAGAAAGGGGGGTGGGAAGAGGTAGAGGCAGGTTCAGGTCCACACAAACAGGAAAAGAAACAAGCTTGAGAGAGAGACCTCGAAACTGACTGTGAAGCGGCAGTGAAACCTTCACAAAGGGGTTCTGCACACACAGGTGTAAGAATGCGAGTAGCGTGCACAGGAGAAGCCAGAGGAAGAGAAATCTAGGGTCGACCTCTGTCCTCAAGAAACCCAGTCCAAAGAGAGAGAGAGGAGACAGCAGGGGTAACACTGTGTATGAGGCCCATGGATGTGCACTGGGACAGAGACCAGAGAACCACCAGCTGGCCGGGTTAGAGAGGGCTGGAGGGTTGCTGGGGTGGGGACCCAGGAGCAGGGCCCACAGCATAAGGCGCCCGCCAAACTGAATTTTGATGCAGCGCTTAACAAAACAACTGTACAAACAACATCCTTCTTAGGTAGTGAGTAAGCACTGAATTTGCTATTGGTTTCATTGTTTAGTTTTAAAGACTTAACCTGTCATGTGTGCGTTGAAATAATCTGGATTTGATCCCTGGTCCCTAGCAGCCACGGGGTGTTTACAGGGTCAATGGAGGAGTTTTGTTCCTGACTCCCCTGTACCCACAGCCCCTCCTCTCTTCCTAGAGCAGGACTCATGAAAGACTTCTGCAGGAGGAACAGCCCTATGCATGGAAGCAATCAGCAGAAAGGCCTGCCTTCCTTCAAGACCCCAGCCCCACTCCCCTAAACTCTCCCTCCTCAGCCCCCTTCTCCCCCATGCAACCAAGCCCTGCAGAGTTGGACTGAGCCAGGGGTTTTTCAATCTCTGAAGGGACAGTCTCTTCACTGAGCTGAGCAATGGCCTGGACTCATTCACTAGCCAGCCAAGTGTCTGCCTGCCAAGGCCAGACACATCTCCTAGATGCTGGTGTTCACGCTGCAGGCTGCTGGGCCCTACAAGTACACCTGGACTTGAAAGATGGTGCAGAAACTGGTCATTGCTCCCACTCCCTGAGGCACAATGTTGGGCGGACAAAGGAGAAACACATCAGAAGGCAGGCATCCCATGCCCATCAAGTGCCCATGTGCTTACTGTGGACACTGCCTTCTCCCGGCCCATTCTGCATAGAGCCTGCCCACTCTCTTAGGGCAAGAGAGCTCTGCAAGTGGTGGCTCCTGAGAGTCTAGTCTAGGGTCAGTGCCCATCTGCAACTCAGTGAAAATCGGTCACAACATGATACCTAAGGAGGAAACATCCATCTGTCAGAAGCCTGGATGGCTGATCTGCTGCCAGGTGCCCCACACTGTTCCTGTGCTTCTCCAGCCACATCCGGAGCAGCCACACCTGTGTCAGGGCCATGTCTGTCACCACTGCAGGTGACAAAACCCCAAGCCTTACCCCCTCAGTCACTCCAACTGTCCCTTGCTGATTTATACTAAGGGACTCAGTGATCCACAGAGGAACAGAGTAGTGATCACACTGCGGGCATCCTCAGTCTTTGGGGAAAGGCACAGACCCTGTTTTCATTACTTTTCACATAGAACTGGAATCTCCACTTGCCTTCTTGCACAAAAGTTCTAAAGGGATAGCTAGAGATTTCAAAACCCCATTAATTCTTACCCCCAATTTACAAATAAGAAAACTAAAGCTTCTTTGGAGAAGTTAGGTAACTTGTTCAAAGTGACAGACTTAAGCAAATGCAAGGGCTGGAATTTCAACCCAGGTCTGGGCGAACCCAGGGCTACCTATTTTAAAAGCGTTAGACTAAATGTTATTCCAAACAAGCCTAACGTTCAGTCTTCAAATGACTGAGAGCTTGGAGTAAATCCTGAAAGGATCAGTAGAGTATTCCACAAAGTACATGGGACCAAACCCACCTCAGAGGATGATTCCTAGTAACACAAAGCAATTCACAGAACAAACATTAAGGAAACCTGGAATGCCCTGGGACACCAGGCACCTTCTCTCTGCAGGTATTGCTGACTAATCCAGAATGGACAGAATCAGGAAACCTTGGGAAGCACAGATGTTACATCTGTCCAACATGGCAGCCACGAGCCACAAGTGGCAGCGAATACTTGAAATACGGCTGGTGTGATAGAGGAACTGAATTTTTCACTGTATTCCACTCTAACAGGATGTAACATTAGACCTGGACTTGGACCTGGCTCCTCCACTTTCAAGCACCAGACCCTCAAGCAAGATACTTAAGTTCTGTTGGCTTCTGTAATTTACAAATACTACCCATCTTGTATACCCATCTTGCTTGGGGGTCCAGTCAAGAGAGAATCCATGTAAACACTTGACAGTTTCTGGAAAGCCCTAGACAGCTCTAGAAAGCCCTCATATGGCAGCTAGTCATCTTCTTAGTCCCAGTTCTGCCACTATCTCTGGGCAAGTCATTCTACCTGAGCCCAGTGTCCTCAAACAAGGCTCCTTCTAGCTCTGAAATCTGATTCATGCACCCTCAGTGGGCTGCTCTGGGTCCTCAGCAGGCACATGAACAGCCTCAAGGGGCCACTCAGGGCCAGTCATTCCAGTTCTCATTCCTGCTTTTCCTCTGCTTGAAGCAGGAAGCTCATGTCAACCACCCCTTCCCACTGCACCTGTTTCTCTCCCTTCCCACCCAGTCATAAAGCAAGGACATGTGTGCAACACGCTTGCAATTCTACCAAAGGTGTGCACACATTCAAAGATGCGTCAACCTGTCCAGCGGCCAACAACGGGCTGTTTGCTGAATTCCTCCTGCTGACCACACAACACCCACACTCGACTCCCTTCAGTTCTTCTGGGCTCTTGCCACTTCTTCTGGAGATCCTCTTGCTAAAAAAAGCAAAAGATATATTTCCTCCCCAGTTATTACATGTTTTAACAGAACAGATATTATCTCCTTGGAATTTCTTTAAAAGTCTTTAAATAACTATCTTGATATCATCTTCAGGGTTTAAAAACAAAAAGTGTAAATTTCCACAGCAAAACCTAAATTTATTTGTGCATGTTGTATTCTCCAAGTTTCACAGGCTGTTATAAAATTAACAATTTAAGTATCAGACTAAAGTGCTGGTGGAGCCGCAGTCTGCAGACAGTGGCACGATGCCTGTCTGAGGAAGGCAGGGGTCAGGGAGCCACAGCGGTACAGGGACTGACCACACACAGCTGCATTTCCTCTGCACTGTTCCAGCATGAAGTACATGGGCGGGCTGGGCTTTTAGAAAGGGAGGGAAAAGCATCAAGAGGTTTTTGTGGGGGCTAGGGGTTATCATTCTGAGTTATTTTTATTTTATAATTATGTAAAACATTTGCCTGGCTCCAAAATCCAATCTACAAAGCAAGGTACATTCAGAGACACCTAGCTTCCATCCTTGTCCCTTCCCTCCTTTTTTCTTCTTTCCCTTCCTCCCTGCCCATTAAGATAATAATTTCAGTTAGTTTCTGGTTTATTCTTCCATTTTTTTAAATATAAATAAGTACATATAAACATACTTGTTCAATACAAACAAGTATGTGTACTATGTATATAGGTATGTGTCTGTGTATATACATTTGCAGCCCCCCGTAGATGAAAGGCAGCATATGACACACACCACTCTAGACAAGTACTGTCCAACAGAACCTTCTGAGATGATGGAGATGTTGTCTATCTGTGCTGTCCTACGTGGGAGACACTCTCCACAAGCAGCGAGCGAATACTTGAAACATGACTAGTGTGACAGAGGAACTGAATTTTTCACCGTATTCCATTTTAAGTCACATGAATTTGAATGGCCACATGTGGTGATGGCTACCACACTGGTCAATGCAGGTCTAGACACTTCGTAACAGAAGGCAGAGCTAGTCCTCACCCCTCTCAGAGCTGCAGGATGCTCCACTGTGTGGCAGGTCAGTTTACTCACCAATCCTCGACTGAAGGCTGGCTGAGCTCCCTCCAGTCTTCCGCTATTATAATTAGTGCCACAGCAAACAGCCCAGTGCAATGCCCATTCATATTTTCACCAGTGCATCTTTGGAGGAGATACACAGACATGGAATTGCTAGGTCAATGAGTAAATACAACCGAAATTTTGCTGAATGTTGCCAAATTCCTATCCATAGGTTCTATCACCTATCAATTCCATCAGGATTTTTTAAAAGCCACTACTTTTTCCTGAGAGAATTTATCCTATATCCGTAAATGAACCAGAGAACAATCCTGCAGTTTCTCTACTGTCTGATGGATGCTAGGTGAAAAGAATAAAGAAATGAAATGGTAGACAGAAAATGGAATGGTGGGTGCCGGGGTGGGGAGGAAAAGAGAATGGAGAGTTAGAGTTTAAGGGGTACAGAGTTTCAGATTGGGAAGAAGGAAATATTCTGGAGATGGATGGTGGTGATGGTTGCAGAATGTCAATGTACTTAATGCCTCTGAATGCACACTTAAAAACAGTTACAGTGGTAAATTTTGTTGTGTATATTTTACCATAATTTTTTTAAAAAAGGAAATGAAATGGCTAATGACTCTAAAATCCTTAACCTGACACATAAAATCAAAAGGAAGGGATAAAAAGCAGCCACATTTAGTCTGGTATGAAACATCCTAAAATGATACATCAGTTAGACTTTTCTAGGCCTGTGGTTCTCAAACAGGGGCAATTTTGCCTCCCAGAGGGACATTTGGTAATGTCTGGAGACTTCTGTTTTAATTGTGGCAAAATATAAAATACATAACATAAATTTGCCATCTTAATCATTTTAAAGTGTACAATTCAGCCGCATTAATTACATTTACAATGTGTGCGACCATCACCCCGTTTCCACAACTTTTTCATCACCACAAACAGAAACTCTGTAACCAGGGGCTGGCCCCATGGCCGAGTGGTTAAGTTCACGTGCTCCGCTGCAGGTGGCCCAGTGTTTTGTTGGTTCGAATCCTGGGCGCGGACATGGCACCACTCATCAAGCCATGCTGAGGCGGTATCCCACATGCCACAACTAGAAGGATCCACAATGAAGAATACACAACTATGTACTCCAGGGCTTTAGGGAGAAAAAGGAAAAAAAATAAAATCTTTAAAAAAAAAAAAAGAAACTCGGTAACCATTAAGCAATAACTCCCCATTCCCCCGGGAGACATTTTTGCATGTCATGCCTATTTGCAAGGGGGCAGGTGCTTCTGGCATCCAGTGGAGGGAGGCGAGGGATACTACTCAGCATCCTATAACGCACAGGACAGCCCCCAGGACAAAGAATGCCAATAGTGGCGAGGCTGAGAAAGCCTGCCCTGGGTTGATATGGGCATCCATCCAGAACAGGAACTGATCCCACTGCACAGGTTTTACTCTAACTCACAGGAGAGTCTAGCAAGATCAGGAGGGCCTTAATTCGGATACATCCACAGGCACACCAGGGGCCTTTGACAAATTGCTCAGCGGCTACTCCCCCTGGCAGGACTCTTTGTCAATGCAGTCATCGCTTCTGCTAACGTTCAGGTTATCAAATGGATGCCCAAGGATAAGGTCACAGCAAAAGTGCCTCTTCAGAACAAAAGCACAAAGGAAACAGGCAGCTGGTAAGATCGAGGGCTCTGAGGAGTGCGGAACCTGCTGGTAGGATGACTTTGCCCATGAACTCCCATTCAGAAACCAGGAACAGCCCAACAGCCACAGCAGAAGCACACTGCCAAATGAAGGCACGCTGCGCTTCCAGGCAAGGCCTCCACTCCCACCTGACTTGTGGGGGCCACGGCCCAGCCAAACACTGATTCACATGGCAACCGAGACAAAGAACCGAATGATTCATCAACAAATACAGTAGTATATGGATAGATTCTGCAGTAGGCGTGGAAAGGAAAAATCCTGTATGGTTTAAAATTACCCTGAAAATTCCTTCGGAAGCAAACATCTGAGCTCTCAAAACGTCCAAAGCGGCAGTGTTTCCTCCCACTTTACGAAGCTTAACCGAGCACTAGGTCAGCAGTCAGCATACATTCAGAAGCCATGCCGTACATGAATCGTGTGCTTTTTAAACGCTGTACCTCCCTCAACGGGGCAGAATGCCCACACTTTGAAAGGCGCACAGAAACTGAGCCCAGGGAGGCAGTGGCAGAGTCACAGCCCGTCACACCTACTCTGGGACAAGTACTTGCTGAGGGAAAGGCAGGCAGAATCATCCAAACTATTTCAGTACCTTCCTTCGGACCTCTCCCCTCCCCCAAAACTCACATAGCCGAACAATCAAAGGTGCACACGGTAGGTCTCCACAGTATCTAATGAACACCTGTTCCCTACAAGGGGCCCTTCAAGGCTTAACAGCTCAACGAAGCAGCATGAGTCCCAGGTGAGGGTGAAACCTATCTCAGAACCACCCGTTCAGACTGCAAGGCCAGGATTAGACACCACCATTTACCCAGTGACCTTGGTTTCTTGTGCCCGTACCCTAACCACTCCAGTCTTCTTCCTGCAAAGGGTAGATATAGTACTGTCACTGTCATTTTCCCATTTATAGGATATGTAATGTGGGAATAAAAAGTCCAAATCTTCAGAAAACATTAAAAGTCTTCAGCCTGCTGGAAACTACCAAAGTACCAACTCTTCATGGCAGGCCGGCCACGTGGAACAGTCATTAAGTGTGTGATCTTGGGCACGTTACTTAACCTCTCTGTGCCTGGTCTCTTCTTAACTGTGGCCCCCACCTAGGGCTGGGAGGGTTAAATGAGATCATCCAGGTAAAGCGCTTAGCATAGAAACGGACCCCTTGAAAGTGCTCAAACATATCATCAAGTGCTTTCGCCATGAGAATGCAGACGCAGAAGGGCTTCCCATCTTGTCCTCAAACAGCCTGAGACCTGCACCGTCACGGTCCTGTCTCAGGTACTGGACTTCAAAGGGAGTGGCCAGAGTGCTGCAGCCACTCTTGTGTACAAAACACACACCTCTAACTGGAGCAGCAGCACTTGACCAGCCACCAGATTAGCTCTCTATTACCTGTCTCCTCCACAAGCCTGTCCACCCGAGGATGGAGACGGCTCCTTATCTCCACATGGCACAAGGCAGAGCGGGGTGGCTGGCAGTGGTTAAGAGATGCTGTGCCTCACTTTGAGTCCTGGCTCCATCATTCCTTCTCTATGCCTCAGTTCCATCACCTCCAAAATAGAGATAACAACTGCACCTGCCTCGAGATGACCTGGAACGGTGCCTGGCAGAGAAAGCATTACTATGGTTTTTGTTTTTTTAAATAAAAGAGCTGGTCTCTGAGACCTCAAGTTTAGCCCGTCTCAAATTCAACTCATCTCCCCACCCCTACCCTCACCCTATTCTCCCTCCTGTATTCGAATTGGGTAGCACTGCTGCCCACCCAAACTAAAATATCCCAATCCTCCTCAGCTCTTCCTATACCTTCTCCTCCTTGGCCTTGCCTATTCTCCTCCTCCCCTCCCCTCCCACTACCCTTCCAGGCCATCTAGTGACCAAGGCCTGTCAATTCTACCCAAAACCTTTACCCTGCCCAACCCCTCGGCACTGCCTTAGCACACACCCTCTTCTCGGACGTGGATCCCCGTGGCCTCCTCCCTACAACCATCCCAGACATCAGTTTCACCCCTCTCTAACCCATCCTCCTTCATGCTCCCACCAGAATTACTGCTCAGGAACACCAATCTGATCGTGTTCCTCTCCTCCCTCTAAACCTTCAATGACTCCCCACTGCTCCTTCAAGTTGTGTGCAAAGCCTTCGACGGTCTGGCCCCAGTCTCCCCCTTCAGCCTCCTCTCCTACCACTAACCCTTACACACGCTCTGCTCCAGCTGTGAGGAACTTGGCTGCCTCCAAACATGCCAGGTCCTTTCACACTTCTGGGCAGGTCCCTGTCCTCTGCCCCGGCAAGGCCCACCCATCCCATCCTCCTGGACTCAACTCTCAGGTCACCATCACTCCTGAGGTTTTCTTTCTTCAGCCTCTCCCCACTGCCTGTAGCAACCTCCTCACCACTTCCCACTGGCAGCCTGTCAACTCTGAAGCGCAGGTAAGAATCATGCCCTTCACCTGTGGCCCCAGCCCCCAGCACAGAGTCTTGATACACAGTAGACACTGAATAAGCACACGATTTGGCATATGGCAGAGATGCTGAAAATCCTCATCAGATTTAAAGGTAACGTGCCTCTTTTCTCAGTTAAAATCACCCAGGTTCCAAATACAGAATCTTGAAGGTACGAGTGTGTAACCGGGCTAGGACACAGAAGAGGGCAGGAGGTTCCACCCAGGAATCAGTATTACCAAATGCCCACAGGGCAAAGGAAGTCTGAGCGCCAGCGTGGAGCCCGTTCTAAGGCCAGCACGAGTTTACGGATAGTTTTCCCTCTGGCCTTAGCTCCAGTGCCCCTTCACTACCAGTAAGAACTGGAGCTGAGCAAGAGGACAGGGCAATCCCTCCCTCTCTTTCATGGAGCCCCTTTCACTACTTTTCTCAAGTTCCAAGTGCCCAAGTTCTCCTGGAGGTGAGTTTTGGGAATGCACACCTACCCCACAATTGTGCCTTTTTCTATTTTTGTAATCTCCTCACTGAACCCACAAGTGTCTGCTGCATCAAAAGGACCCTGGGCACACCCAAAGCACTGGAGGGCTGATACCAGCCTAGCTGGAGCCCACATCTACACTCCCACAGGCAAGGCACTAGCCCACTGTATCCCCTACCCACTGCCATCCCACCATCAGGCAAAGAACAACCAGCATCAGGAACGCTGGACTTGATGCACAGATACTGTAACCCACAGTCAGCCACACTCACGTACCTCAACCAAGTTTTACCATGGCCTGGGGTTCACCTGCCATGTCCCTGGCACAGGCAGCCAGCCAGGAAGCTGGGCAGTGCCAGTCAGCAAGCAAGGTGGTAGCTGACCACAGCTCTGGACTAAGGTGTCTGCCGCCCCACCCTACCTGCCCCACCCACCTTGCCTGCTGCATTTATCTTCCCTGACCCCCAGGTCCCCAGCACTCAGCTGCAGTGCCATCCTGGCTGGCAGGGAGACAAGACTTCTCTTTGCACCCCAACACCATGTCACACTAAGAGGCCGCCAACTGCATCAAAACCCACTGTGAATACAGAGATGACCTAATGCAGGAGCATCTGCGTTTTAGGAAGCTGCTACCAACTAGAGCCGCCCCCAGCCTATGGAAAAGCAAACCCCCTGCCCCACCCATTCACAGAAGCAACAACTTCTCCTCCGGTCTGTGGCAGGAGGGAAACGGACGGCTCCCACTTTGCCACTCTCTATGTATTTGCTTTCTACAACATAAACTCGGAGATACCTAGCAAAAATAGATTCCTAATGCCCACAGTTGTATCTGAGGACAATCTTTCAAGAATTTTTTCCTAGGTAATGCATATCCTGAACGTGGGATCTAGTGTTGGCACACGGCCAGAAAAACTGGCAATCTGGTTTGGTTTTAACTGAAATTTGGAACTGGAAGTATTTCTGCTCCCCTCTCCCAAGGTATGTGAATGTTAGGAGATGGACCGCGGGCACGATTCGCATCCTTGGGGGCTGAGGCTTCTCCCAATCTCCCCTGACACAAGGAGCAGCCAGAGGAATTAGGGACCCGAGGGAATACAAGCAGAGCAGGACGAGTCGGGGCCCCAGGGACCACCCGGCTCGCGCTCCTGGCAGGCTTCAGTTCCCCATTCTTGAAGAATTCTGTCCGACTGGGGGCCGAGGCGACCCGAGGAATCGGGCCGGGCCGCTCACCTCTCGCGCGGAGCGGAGCTGCTGGCGCAGCGCGTCCTTGCAGCCATAGGGGCCGCCGGCGCCCGCGCCGCGGGGCTGAAAGTGCGCCTCGACGCGCGTGGCGCCGCGGTAGGCACCCTGGTAGAAGGCGGGCCAGCCCAGCTCCAGCAGCGGCGGCTCCAGGTCCGACTGCTCGGGGAAGTAGGTGCCCGACGAGCAGTCGTGCGACGAGCCGAAGGAGTCCTCCGCCCCCGCCGCCGCGCCCTCCTGGCCGGGCGGCTCGGCCGCGCGCAGGATGGCGCGCACCTCGTCGGGGTTCAGGAAGCGGCCCAGGCGCTCGCGTCGTAGGAAGGCCGAGAAGGCGTCGGGGCCGCCCGCCACCAGCTCCTCGAGCGCCAGGCGCCGCGCCTCGCTGTACAGCTCGGCCAGGTTGGGCGGCCCGCACGGCGACAAGCAGGCGGCCGGCAGCTCGTCCAGGACGTCGGACCGCAGAGCCATGGCGACGCTCCGACTGGACCAGGCTCGGGCGGGCGCGCGCGTGCAGCCCGCTTTATAGGCACCTTTGAATCTAACCGGCCCGCGCCCCGGCCCTCCCATTGGCTGCCGCCACAGCGGAGGCTGGACGCAGAGCACGCAGCCACGGCCCCGCCCCTTGACGTGCTATTGGCTGGCTCTCGGCCTTGCCCCGCCCCGCGCCTCCTCATTGGCTGCTGGCGGCGGCCGAGCCACGCCCGCGCTCCGGGATTGCTTCGCGGGATTTAAATTTGGTGACTGTGCTGCCTCCGACGTAGCTGTTCTTGCTCCGACTTTGCGGGGAAACGAGCTCTTCTCGGTGTGCTAGAGAGAGCCTGCCGGGCCTGAGTGTCCGTGTTGCCCGGGGCGTTGGCGCAGGCAGCGGAGCCCGCACAAAGGCCCGATAGCCCGGCCCCGCCATCCTAGCGCGCCCCCTGCCGGCCCGCCCTAAAAGGCCCCGCGCGTTCAGATTCAGGCTCCGCCAAGAGAGGCTGCCTCCTACTCCCGGGCACACTGTCCGCGCTGCTCGGGGGCTCCCAGGGCTTGGGTTTGGCCAGCCATGTCGCCTTTATCCCCTGCATTTAATCATTCATTCGTTCGTTCGTTCAAAAATACTGGTCCATCCTAATAGCCACTCCTTTGATTACAGCTTCAGGTAGCTTTCTCTTGTCTCACTTCATCTTTTTTTGCCTGGCAAAACCCTAATTCTGGTTAAACCGCACTCTCCCCCTATTTTCCACCTGCACCCGGGCAGCCACACAGGGCTGGGCAAAAGAAAACGCAACCCTGCTGAGTGGTTGTGCTTTAAATTCATCCTCTCAAGTGGGCCCTTAGGGTTGCCTGCTAGCCTACCTTTCCCTCGTTCACTCTACCTCTTCCTCTCTCCTTGCTTCGGGAAAATAGGAGCAGTCAGGCAAGAACGTCCACATGCTCCCACCACATCTACCTGCCCATCTGCATCTCTGCCCACGTCCTGGGCCTTCTGCTACTATGGATGAACTGTCCCTTCCATTTGGCCCTCGCTGCCAGCCCCTCTACTACTAACCCATATCTCTCTAGCAATTCTCTCCTCTCTCCTGGATCTTCAATTTCCCTTCTTTACTGGTTCATACAAACATGCTGAAAATATTTTTCATCTTAAAACCACCCTTTCTTGCCCCTACATTCCTCTAGAGCTTCCGCCCACTTCTCTGCTCAGTTTGATAGCATAAAACCTCAAACAAGTTGTTTATACTTGCTGTCTCCAGTTTTCCTCCCATTCTCCCTTGAACCCTGTCCAATCAATCCTATGCCTCCTCTGCTCTGCCAAAACCTCTTGTCAAGGTCATCATGAGTTCCACAGTGCTAAATCCAATAGTCTCTTTTCAGGCTTCATTTTCTTTGTGTAAATGCGAAAGCATATGTACAACTGTAAAGTGCTTCATAACGTGAGAGGTTACCGTTATTATTTAGAAACCAATACATGTTTAAAATGGACGAATGCCTGCTGCTGCAAAGATAGTTCTGTTTTTCCCATCCTCTCCCCATCCCAGCCTGTTTGTGAACTTTTTCAAGCCCAAGTGTGGGCCTTTCCGTGTGTCCCTGCTCTGGCATCCAGCATCCATGAGTCCAAGAGTGGACCCTTTTCATCTTCTTCCAAGACACCAACAGACTTCTGCATATGACAAAGACAAGGACTATCACGGTCTGGGGCTGTGCAACCACATAGCTTGTCTGCCCGAGATAAAAAGTGAGAATAACCAGGGTCTCACCTGCTCTATTGTCACAGTAATGTGAAGCAGTATATAGTATTTTACTTCCCCACTGTAAGCTATATGAGAAGGACTGGGGTGGGGTGGGGGGAAGAGGATGGGACAAGTTGGTGCACTCCAAGAACAGAACAGAAAAGAGGGGCAGCCCTGTTACATGTAAATATGTCATCAGACAAACCTTTGAAAGTGTGAAAATATATACATACATATGAGCTGTTATAGGGCTCCATGTTAATTCCAAAGGGAACATTTAACAGAGTGAAGGTCATTCCCAACCACTCATCTTTTCTTGAATTCATCAGGTATCACCATCTCCCAGTCTAGAAAGACATCTGCTCCATGTCTGAGCTCTCAGAGCTCCCTCTGCTCCTGGGATCTCCTGGGAGAGCTCTCTATGGTAGAGGTAGGGACCAGGAGCCCTTCTCCACCCCTATCCCCACCATCACCTTTTTGTTAATTCAAATCAGCATCATTCAAGTGAGCTCACAGCAATGACCACAGCCGCACTAACAGGTGTTATTAAAAGAAATTTAATAATCTTAATTAAAAACTCTTAACAGCGAATTCTGTCACAGGCCTTGGCAGCTGGAAGCAACTCCAGGGGCATGCCCCTTTGGGATGTGGTTGAGCCATGGTCTCAGACACAAGGTCCACCACTGCCGCGTGGTGAGGAGCTACCTGGAAGTTACTTCAATACAATATCAAAGATCCGCGAGGATTTTTTTTTTAAAAAAGTTTTAAATATATTAGACTCTCTTGATTGCCATTTTTACACAAAGCTGCTGATACAGTATACAGAGTTGTAACTTTGTTTTCACATAAAATACATTTTTCTTAAGTGTTCTCTGTACATCAGTGGCTTCTGGTCTGGTGAATTATTGCGGAGGGCTGGGGGTCTGCAGACTTTTCCTGGGTGCGCAGAGCCAGACCCCGCACTGTGGCACTTGCAATGCCCATGGGAAGCAGGCCCTCTGGCCAACAAGAGACTCCTGTCAAGGAGAGGGCTACAGCTCCTGGCAAAGGAGGTCACTTCTGTGGAGTCAACCACTGACCACATGACCCATTGCTCTTATATGCCCTGGGGGAGGGGTAGCTGTCCCCAGGCTACAATAGCAAGAGTTAAATACAGTCCTTCTGGGCATCTTGTAAGGAGCACCCTTCTGGAAAGTGCCCCAGTATCCTGCTCTGGGAAAGCAAGTGGGAGAGAGAGCTCAAGATCAAAAGGTATCTGACACCAATAACCAAATGGTCTCATGTTATTACAAAGCCAGCAAACTGGGGTGGGGTAGGACAGGGGACACACCCTTGTTAACTTTTCTAAGCCCATTGAAATTGATCAAACAGTGCAGAACAGTTTCATCAATGCCGCATATTTGATGGAGAATTACATCCTGAAGTCTTCATTACATTAGGTACAGGTCTGAGGTTCATTCACCTTCCCTGAGCTACTGGCTGGAAACTCACTATCTAGTGATAGACACCAATTTTCAATTGTTTGGGGCATAGGGTGGGAACAAGGGCAGGGCTCATGGTGAGCCATGTGGCACATGCTTTGGAGGTAGCCTCCTTTAATCTGTCAGGAACTGCCCCCAGACCTGGGTCTATGTGGGAGCTGGGCAGCTGGTCGACCTTGCCAGCTTTCTCCCGGCTCCTTGATCCACACCTGCCAGGAAGAGAGGCGGACTCATGAGGAAAGGCTTCAATGTTAAAGGAGAAGCTCCTTTTCCTCCCATTATCCATGGGTGGGGCAGAAGGACTCCGTAATAAATGAGCAAAAATGAGCCAGAGACAATGAGTTTAAGAAGCTGAGATGCATTTGGCAGCAAATTCCAGATTTCTTGTTCTTCTAGATGCTGACCTCAAACTGCTTTTATACAGTGTCCCAAAGATACTGGCCTGAGGCGGCTATCCCTAAAAGCCCCAGATGGACTTGGGATGCTGTCTGCCTGGAACCCAAGATCCGACAGGTGCATTTAGTGGCAAACATTATCCAGGGGTGGCCATGACAGTGGTTTCCCAGCTAGAAGGATTCATACTCTATGGATTTTAGGAGCTGAAAAGCAAAGGGATGTGAACCAGGATGCAGTCACTGTCTCAGGTGAATTGAATGGGGCTGCTGATACTCCTGGTCCTCAAGAGATGAAAACTGTAAAGAGCGGTCTCCTCACTCTGTCTTGTTCGTCCTTTATCCCCAAACCTAACATAGTGCTTGGTGTGTTGCAACTGCTCCACAAACTGCATGAGTGAATAAATGAATGACCCTGGCCCCAACTTGTCCCTCATCACCCAAGAGACCCACAGGGAAACTTCCCCAGGTACTTGAAGCTCTAACAGGGAATGGTTTATCCCCGACTGAAAACACGAGCTAATGCCCAAGAGTCTGCAGTTGGCTCCTGCCAGGGAATCAGGCGGGATTCCCAGTCCTCTGGGTGGGAGAGGAATGGCCCAGGAGGCAGGAAGCAAGGGGGAAGCAGGGAATCCAGAGGGCTCAGAGTGGGCAATAAGTGCCTTCAGTCTCTGGCCCCTGAGCAAACAGATCTGAAAACCTGCACAGCTCTCTCCTAGGAGTGTGTGGCTTCCCTCGGCACTCCCCAGCTTGCTACTTAAGTTGGCTTAAGAAGAATTGCAGTGTCAGTCTGATCTGAACACTGTTTTAAAGCCAAAGGTACATATGTTTTGTTTCATCCCTGTCCTGCTCCGGCCATAGGCTGAGATGATGCAGAGGCTGCCCCCAGACCCCAGGGATGTGGGAGGCATGACGCCCACCTGCCTGCAGTCTCCTGACCTGCCCCTCCACCCTAGACTGTTCGGGCGTTGGGGTGGGAGTGGCCTGGTGCTGTGACTCTCCCTGCATCCAGGAGCCACCAGGGGCGCAATGACTCCCCTGAGTCCCTGCTCTCCAGCCCAACTGCCCTGCCCCTGGTAAAGCATCAGCCAGGTCCCTTGGGATCCAGCTCCCCCTCTGGGCTAGGGGAGCCATGGGGGCCACAGTGGGGGACTGGGACTGACAAACAGCAGCCCCATTACTAGGGTGGCGGCACAAGGAGGCTCCTCCAGCCCCAGCCCCCTGGCCCAAGTGCCCCTCGGAGAGAATTTCTCAAAGGCTCAGAAAGAAGAGGGTTAAAGGGAACCCAGATTTGTCTCCCAAATCCCAGAATCTGGACCTAAGGGGCCCCTTCAGAGCTCTAAGGAGGTAGTTTTAGGACCAGTGAAAGGCGCACAGGGCAGGGAACAAACCTGCAGCTTGTGAATTACACCAACAGGTTTTGGATGAGCCTTTGGACAGCACCCAACTCATGGGCAACAATTTCAAAGGGGCTCATGAGAGAATGCAGTGGAGAGGGGACAAGCAGCCTGCCCCTCATGGTCCTCCCTCTCCAGCATCAGGGAGACAGGGGCTATGAAACTGTAGAGCTGGAGTGAGACCCAACTCCAGCCCCACCACTGCATGGATTCACTCTCCTGAATGCAGCACAGAGAGTTGGCCACGGGCACCTTGGGTTTGCAGCCTTGTGACGTCACCACTCCGGGAGCAGGCTGGGAGCCCCTGGGCCAGGCGGAAACTCACAAGGGCCAACTGGAAAACTTGTGGCACTGAGCACTCTAGAAAAGGCAAGCCGGGCCGGGGTCCTGAGCATTCACTCTGGGAGGGGTGTGGGCCCCAGCAGCCCCTCACTGCTCATTCTGATGGCTCAGTCTGAGGGGGCTGGCTGAGTTTGGCTGGAGCAAAACCTGAAGCCATCTGAATATTTACAAAGATCAGCCAGGATGCTGCGCTCTGTCGCGGTTAACAGAGATGTTTGTAGAAATTAACAACACGAACTCATCCCTCACCTCAGAAAAGCCCTTCAACTGAAGCACCTCATTTAGCTTCACTTTTCCAACCCCCGTTGGTAAAACCTAGCACTTGTGATGCTATCCATGAAAGAAAGCAAATTCAGTTACCTCTTGCCTAGTTTTACAGCCTAAAATAATTCTTTTACCAAATGCACTTTGGGAAACACTAACTTTGCTCCCCCTCCCCCTCCACTTGTTGATATTTTCACCCAAGAGCAAAATGTGATTTGGAATGGAATAGCCTGGTCTTCGACCTCAGCCCCTGGGTAGTCACACAGCTGGCCCCTCACCTGGGCAAGGCTGTGGGGAGCAGGCCTGTATCCATCTCATCGACCCCATGGATGCATGGCTCCCTGTGAACACAGAGAGGACACCCTGCTCCTGCCAGATGTGGATGGTGGCCCAGACCCTGGTATGACTCTGGGCAGGTCTCAGCTGAGCAGGCCCCTCCCTTGCTAAAGCCATGTTGGCAGTGGTGATGAAACTCTGAAACGTAACTTCAATCCTCTTGGGCATAGCCCACAAATTCTCAGTCCCACCTGCTTCCCATGAGCCCAGCTGTGTCATTCCTACACATGTTGATTGAGCATGTGTGTGAGTGTGTGTTGACATGTGACAAGCAAGTACTGGTCCAGAGAAGCCTTTACCAATGACAGAACTGGAAATGCAGCCCGCCCTCCCAAAATCTGACAGCAGGGTGGGTCAGGAAGCCACGATGGGCCTTGTTTCTGATGGCAGACAATGCAGCAGGAAGCAGAACCGTGAGAAGTGGTGATGCTATGAGCAGCTGGGTGAGAGGTGGGGTCGGGGTTCCTCTGGAAAGCCGAGCCCACCTGCCCCCCAGCTGCCCTCTGATGCCTCCCCAGCCAGAGCTGCTGGGCTGGACTGGATTCCAGGGACCCCTCCCCAAAGCATTTCTCTCCTTGTCACACAGAGACTAGGAGATGCGGCAGCAGCCATGGACCTTCTCCTCCATCTCTTCTATGGGGGCCTTGAACTTCAAGAGCGGGGGATCTCCGCTGGTGACCGTGTAATACACCGAGGTCCCATTGCTGCTGTACGGTGAAGTTCTGCCTCCGATCAAGGGGGCCTTGCCTTCATTGCTGCTCTCGCCCACCCTGGCCATGCTGCTGCCCAGGTGGGTACTCAGGAAGGGGTGGCTAAGCAGCTTGGCTGCAGCCCGCTGCCGCTTCAGCTCCAGAAGCGTCTGGGGGCTCTGTTCCTTGTAGCCACTCCAGGGCGGGGGGGCATCGGCCACGCCAGGGCTGCCATAGGCCATGTTGTAATCGGGCACCTCATGCACTTTCCAGACGTCTCCGTTGGACAGTGCATACTGGTAGGTGCTGACCGGAGCCCGGAGGCCATTCTCAACAGGCATGTCCATTTCACTTCGTGGGATCTTGGTAGAAAACTCAGAGAGCAGTACGGGCTTCTCCAACCTGGGATTCTAAGAGTGAGAAGGACAACATTACCAGCTGGCTGGAGGATCTGAACCCACTCCCCACTTGTACCTCTGCTGAGGGCATTATTGTTTGGACCTGTCCTCATCTGTTTTCCCTACCTGGGTAATAGGACCTCCATTTTCCTTTGGGGAAATCACCAATCTATGTGTTTTGGTAGAGCTGACCAACTCCCATCTTGCTCCAAGGGCTGGACCATGACCCCAGGCCTGGCTGGTCAACATCCTCGCTATAGGAATTGGTTTAGGGATGGGTTCTTGACCGAAATTGGTTCAATGAAAGTCAACCCTGGAACTTTTGCTACAATGATTGGGAAAGAGAAGTTCTGTCTCTGCAGGAACCGTGGGTAGTAAGAATGAAGTAAGCTGGGGACCAGGGAGACACCATGTCAAAGGGTCTGCTTTACGGTGAAGGCGGCTTGAAGGAAGACTGAAAGACAGAGGGAGCGTCCCGATGATGTGCTTTGAGCCCCTGGATCCAGCTGGTCCCAGACTTTTTAGTTACATGAACCAATAAATTCCTTTTTTGTGAAAGCCAATTTTAGTTGGGTTTTTGGTCACTTGTAATCCTTCCTCTGTATTCCCAGCATATGTCCACTCCAAATGGCAGAGAGTCTTACCCAGAGATCCTTTATACCCATAATCCCTGGATAACAAGACCCTTAAAAGTAGCTGCTACCTAGAAACTATAAACTAAAAGGTAGATACGTCCGACAATAACAAAAATGTAAAGCATAGCAAAAATCACCATAAACAAAGTCAAAAGATGCATGAAGAGACTGGAAAAATATTTGCAACATATATGACAGAAAAGGGACCAATTTCCTAAATATATAAAGAGTTCTTAAGAGTCCATTTAAAAAAGCCCAACCACCCAACAGAAAAAAAAGGCAAAACACATTAATATGCAGCTCACAGAAAAATATATATAGATATATATACCACATATAAACGTAGGAAAAATATTCAACCTCCCTAATATTAATGTTATAAAAACTAAAACAACCAAGTAGCATGACCAATATTTTAAAAGTGTGTGATTACTCACTGTTGGTAAGGGTGTGGAGAAATGGGTAGGCATAAACTGCCACAACCTCTTCGGAGGACAGTATCACATCATCAGAAAAAAATTTTTTTTTAAGAAAGAATGTACACCTTGCCCCAGCAAGCTCAGGGGATATGCTCCCTAAGGGGAGCAAAGCCTGAAAGTCATCGTTAGGCAGGTGGGGAAATTATGGCAAGTACTTGTTCTGGAATGTTCTGCAGCTGGTAAGAAGAATGAAGACAATCTTTATGTGCTGACTCGTGATTCCAAGAATCTCTATTTCTGGGAAAGAGCTCCAAGAAATACAAAATTAGGTTAAAATACGGTAAGGTGGGGGGCACTTGCCATAGCAAGCTTCCATTTGTTTGTTTCTTCTTTTTCTTTAATGGCTCCTTCTGAACTATACAGGCAGACTGAGGCCACATGGTTGGGGGTGGGAGGGAAGAACAGATCCTTGATGGTCTAAGTCAGTGCTTCTCAAACTTTCATGTGCACATGAGTCTCCTGGGGCTCTGGTTAAAATGTGTATTCTGACTCACTAGATCGGGGTCGGGACCTGAATTTCAGCATTTCTAACAAGTTTCTGCCCATGCCTGAGTAGCAGGGACCTAAGACACTGATTCTCAACCTTGGATGCACACTGGAATCATCTGAGGGTTCAAAACATATACAACGCCAATCTGACAAGGCTACATACTGTGTATGTCCAACTCTATGACAATCTGGAAAAGGCAAAACTGTGGAGACAGTAACAAGATCGGTGGCTGCCAGAGGGTGGGGGAGGGATGAATATGTGGAGCACTGGGGATTTCGGGGGCAGTGAAAGTATTCGGTATGACACTTTAACCATGGCTACATGACATTATACATTTCTCAAAAGCCAGAGAATGTACAACACAGAACCCTAATGGACTTCAGTTAATAATAAGGTATCAATATTGGCTCATCAATGATAATATATGTACAACACTAATGCAAGATGTTAATAATAGTGGAAACTGGGGGACACAATCGGGGGTGGGGTATATATATATATATATATGAACTGTCTGTACTTTCCACTCATTTTTCTGTAAACATGAAACTGCTCAAAAAAATCAAGTCTAGGTGCTGGCCCTGTGGCCGAGTGGTTAAATTCACACGCTCCGCTGCAGGCTGCCCAGTGTTTCGTTGGTTCGAATCCTGGGCGTGGACATGGCACTACTCATCAAGCCACGCTGAGGCAGCGTCCCACATGCCACAACTAGAAGGACCCCCAATGAAGAATATACAACTATGTACCAGGGGTCTTTGGGGAGAAAAAGGAAAAAAAAAAAATCAAGTCTATTAATTTAAAAAAATACATAAATACAATGCCTAGGTCCCAAGCCCAGAGATTCTGATTTAATCAGTCTGGTTGCAGCCTGGACAACAGGATTTTAAAAAAACACAAAAATGAAAACACCTCCCCAGGTAATTTTCTTGCACAGTTTAGATCGTGAAGCGCTATTTGAAGAGATGGGGCTATCTCGTCACTGCTGTGCCTAGTACCCTGGAGTCAGCTCTGACGAAAGCATGTACCAGAGCCAGCCCCAGGGGCCAACAGGGCAGAATCTTGGCAGAAATGTGACTTGAGCATCAAGCTGAGCAAATATTCCCTTAGATAAGTGGTTCTCAAATTCCAACGTACACCAGAACCCCCTGGAGGGCCCTGGCCCCAGAGTTCATGATCCAGTACATCTGGGACAGAGCCTGAGACTCTGCATTTCTAAATTCCCAGGTGATGCTGATGCTGCTAGACCAGGGACCACACCTGGAGAATCTCTCCCTACCTTAGAGACCATCACATCCTTGCCAGCACCTAAAGCCTTGAAAGCAACAGGGAAGAAACAGGAAGGAACTTGGAGCTTTGTAGCTGTGTCCTGTGATCTCATTGTTTCCCCCGGGGCTGGGACAGGGGCCCTGGACCCTGACAGTTGCCCTGGAACTGGACTTCTGGGTACCTGGGGTGAGGACAGCCTGCTTCGGGCTATGCCATCTCTGTACCGTCCCTTCTCCTCCCCAGGCCTGAAGCCCCAGCCCCAGAGGCAAAGCTGCCCATCTGTTTGCCTTCACCTAACTCCCTACACACTGCAGCCTTGGTAAGAAAGCTCCAGAAAGTAACAACAACAAACTCAGGCCTGACTCAGGGTAGTTTCTGGCAGCCCCATCCCCCTACCCCATTCCCTATAGGGTTAATGATTTATGAGACTCCAGATCAAGCAGCACTTCTGGGAGCATCCTGGGGCCTGTGAGAGCTGAACAAACACAGGGACAAAGCAGGCATGGAGGGGGAGGAGCTGCTTCCATGAAGATTTCTTTAAGAATCTCAGTCTCTCCCACAAATTGGTTAAGGAAAAGAGAAACAACCAAACAACAACAACAAAAAAAGGCAAAAGAATAGATGGTGCACAAAAGAGAAAACCAAATGGCCAATAAGCACATGAAAAGGTGTTCAACATCATCCACCATCAGGGAAATACAAACTTAAAACGCAAGCTACACAGCAACCCCACCAGGACGGCTCAGATGAACGGGACTGACTCTATTTGTAAAAGTTCATTGAAAAGTTCATTTCAGATTTGTGTACTTTACTGTACATAAGTTACACCTCAACCACAAAGAAAAAAATAAATAAAGCATAGCTGAGAGGCATCTGAAATGTGGTTTGATTTCACTCTATAACTCTTTTCTCCCCAAGCCCCAAGCTTAGGGACTAGGCGGGACAAAGTCTTCAGTGTGCCCGCTCCATCCCAGACAGCGTCTTTCAAGGGGATTCCCTTCCGAAGCCACTGTCACTCCTGCTGGTGAGACAAGCCCACTTGTGACCTCCCTGTTCACATGGGGAAGCAGGGTCCCACTGAGCCATGCGGGCACGCTGGGCAGATAATCCCTTTGCATCCCTCCAAAGCAATGCTCTCTAGAAACGTTTCCAGCTGCTCATTGAGTGATGGAAGAACCAAAAAGGCAGACCACGGCGGGTATGGTCAGCCTCTCCCTTCTTGTCCCCACCAATTCTGCAATGGCCCCAAACTTGCTTGCCCCACTCAGCAAGACAGCAGCCATGCCTGAGTGGGTCAAATAGTGTCCCCCACCAAATTCATGTCCACTCCACATCTCTGAATGTAACCTTATTTGGAAGCAGGGTCTCTGCAGGTGTAATTGGTTAAATTAAGATGAGGTCATACTGGATTGGAGTGGGTCCTAACCCAATGATTGTTGTCTTTCTAAGATGAGAAAACAGACACAGACACCCAGGAAGAAGGCCATGGGAAGTCAGAGGCAGAGAATGGACTCATGCTAGCAAAAGCCAAGGAAGGCCTGGGCGACCAGAAACCGGAAGAGCGGCATGGAACAGACTCCCCTTCACAGCCCCCAGAAGGAAGCAACCCTGGTGACACCTTGATTTTCAGACCTCTGGCCTCTGGAAGTATGAGAGAATAAATCTCTGACATGTTAAGCCACCAAGCTTGCAGTAATTAGTCCTAGGAAACTAACGCAACATCCCCTCAGGAAAGCAGTTTAATGCCCAGACCCCTGGCTCCTGCTGGAGCAGACTTCTTAGAGGTCCTACCAGCACCCTACTCAGGTTTTCAAAAGCTTTCTTCCAACCAGATGTGTTCTGGTAAACACAATTCTCAACATATTGTTATATTTTCCCCAAGAAAGTCTGAGTACCCTTAGCTCCCGGAGTGAGCCTCCCTCCTGGGAAGCCCAGGTCTAGATCTGCTGGAGCACAAGCAGGCACATGGCAGCCACTTGCTCTCTGTGGATTAGGAGACCCTACTGTCTGCCAAAGCTCTTGGCTCTGACTCAAACACACCCTAGGCTCGCCTCATTAGCTACAGGAGCCACCACCATCAGATGGGATCCAGCTGGTTTAAGGGCACTGCCCAGCTAACCTCCCTCTGAGGCAAGACCAGGCTGGGGCCCTGTCCTCCTTGCAAGGCAGTGGCTGACACTGGGGCAGAGCGTGAGGCCACTCACTGGGTCCTTATTCTCCTGGTCTGTCCTGGTCTCCCTGATGTCCCCATTGTATGTCGAGGTCCGCTGGTCTTCAGATGCACTCCGCTGCTGCCACAGTATGGCCTCGCCCTCATATTCCTTCCTGTACAGGTTGGTCCTGTCCGACAGGCTGGCTCGACGCACCACCTTCCTGAGGGGAGAGAGGGGGTGCTGGAGGGCTGTGCCTGGGCACCCCAGGCAGGAGCATGCATGGGACCTCTGGCAGCCCTCCCTGTGACTCACCCACGGCTGCCTGCACTGGACGTCCTCCGACTCAAGGATGACTTGTGCCTCAGCTGTGACTTCATGATCACGTCATGCTTGTGCTTTAGCTCCAGCAGCAGGACCTTGAACTCCTCCTCTTCACACAGGTCTGAAGGGGCAGAGGAGTCCACTGTGGCAGCAGTGCACGGGAGCTGCCACCCCAACCCACTGAAAACACCCAGAACCTTTTGGGGGCATGCAGGGAGGGGAGAAGACAATGCCAGCCTTATTTCCTGGGCTACAACCCAATGCTTAGAGGAGAATACAAACAGGAAGCCCAGGTTCCATGCACAATCACAACTCCTAAGGTTCCCAGCTACGACCAAAGGATTCATACACTTTTGATAGTTTCCAAGAAGAGTCATCAGCTCTCCACTGATACGAGAAGTATGAAGAGAAACAAGCAGGTACCCCATGTAGCCCAACAAGAAATTATGCAAAGATGCTGAAATCATATATCCCCACCCACTCAATCCACCTAATCCCTTCATACATCTATCAACCTATTCACTGAGCCAGCCATCCATCCATAGATTCATCCTCTACCCACTCATCCACTTATTCATCCATCCATCCATATTTCCACACATACATCCATATTTTCATCCACTTATCCACACATGTATCCAACTATCCATTTGTCCATCCATTCATCTGTCTTTTAGTCTATCATCCATTAATCTATTCATTCATCCATCCACCCATCCACACACCAATCCACCATCTATCCTGTATATTCATTAATTTATCCCTGTACCCACCAAAAAGTTGGTGAGTGCTTATGTGTGTACCAAGTGCTGTGTTGGACTTACCTATTGGCATCTCATCCATGGATGTCCTAGCACTAAGACTGGCTCCATGGGACACCAATAGCTCTGCCATCTGCATCTGAAACACAGGAAGAAAACCACGTTCCCCCTGCTCAGGACTCAGAAAGCCTAGGACGTGGAGAGAATGCCCAAGGCCTCCTAGGATGTGACCCAAAGAATTATGGGGCAAAGTTGATTTCCAGGGAAGGCTCTGGACCCTAGAGCCAGGAATCCTGGCAAATGCAATGGGCTTGACACCTCCTCCAGCATGACTGGGCCAGGTCAAGAGACAGAAGAAGGAGTCACTTGTAACTCTAGAGCTGTCAAGTATCTAAGGAGGGACTGCAAAAGCTGCAATCAGAGTTTTATATCTGGGAAACAAATTGAGCAACTACACAAAGCAGAAACACTGGGAATTTTCTAATTTGGCAGATTTGATTATTATCTTGTTAGGACACCACTTGTCAAACACTTTTGCAAACTCCCTAGGCCTTTTCATATTCCCCATGCTAGCTGTAGTCAACAGCTTAAGTGGGTCTCGCATTCTTTCGAATCAACTACTGGCCCAAAGAACAGCAGGTTGACCCTGTGCTGGCCTCCTTCACAGCCCTATGGGTGACAACTACCTGTCCCCAGAAGGCAGCTGCATGCAGGGGCTCCCAGCCATCCCAGTCCTTCACATCCACGCGCACTCCATGGTCCAGGAGGAGCTCAGCTGCCCGTAGGTATCCATTGGCTCCAGCTATGTGCAGCTGAAGGAGAGGAAAGAAGTGAGCATCCCCTATTGGAGATGGTCCTACATTTGGAGGGGGGTAGCCCCCCTCATTTGGAGTGGGGGATAGCCCTCTCTGACCCCAACCCAAGTCTCAGATCATTCTTGGGGCTAGTAGAATGGAACAGAATGAGGCAAAAACACCAGCCACATCGCAGAGGATTATTAAGTGTGCAATATGAACCTAGAAGGTAAGGCAGGGAGGAGAGCTCTTCTCCCTGTGGTTGGTCTTGGAGCCCCTCTGGTTAAGACAACAGCATTTATTGAGTCCCTACTATGCACCGAGCCCTATAGAAGGGGTCTCAAAGGTCCAATATGGTGGTTTTAAAATACGTCTACAAGTTCTTTAACATGCTTCCCTTTAAAAGATGGAGCTTAATTCCTTTCCCCTTGAATGTGGGCCAGAACAAGTGACTCTTTTCTAACAAAAAGGCTATTGTGAAACGGTAGTGTGCCATTTCTGAGATGAGGCCATAAAGGGCATTGCTGCTTCTACCTTATGGTCTCTTGGATCAATCACTCCAGGGGGAAGCAGCCACCATGTAGTAAGGACCCTTAAGCAGCCTGAAGGAGAGGTTCTAAGGAGGTGAGAAACTGAAGTCTCCTGCCAACAGCCAGCACTAACTTGCCAGCCGTGTGAGTGCGCCATCTTGAAAGTGGAACTTCCAGCCACAGTCAAGTCTTCAGATGACTACAGTCCTGTGCTGACATCTTGACTGCAACCTTATGAAAGACCCTAAGCCAGAGCACCCAGTTAAACTGTTCCCAATTCCTTGACCCACAAAAACTTTGTGAGATAACAAATATTTATTGTTATTTTAAGATGCTAAGTTTGGGGGTAGTTAATAGATAACCAATACATCCAATAAGGGAAAGCCTCATGTTGAGCCCCCAACTCTTCTACCTGGCACCATACAAGACCCCCACTGATGGGTGCCACTTTGCAGACATTAGTTGTCCCACTTGCTCGATCTCCCAGAAAATATATAAAATACTTAGCACATGAGGAACAATCAGTAAGTGGTTAATATTCTCAGAGAGCAGTAAATGATGACAAGGTGCACCATGGGACCAGACGAAGGAGCAAGAAGTAGATGAGGCAAAGAGAAACCCACTGCCAAGCTAAGGTGGGAGATAGAGATGAGAGCCCAAGGAAGCCAGCAGAAGCCCAGCTGGGAGGAAACCAGAGAAAACCAGAGGGCTCCAGGGGACTGAGATCTGGGGCAGTAGTGCCCCAGCCAGTGGGACAGAGAAGGCATGGCCCCAGGAAGTGGCCCTTCAGAACTCAGCCCAGATGGCCAGACGCTGCCACCTCCTGGGGTAAGGTTGCTGTAAGGTTCTAGCAAATGGAGGTTTTCCCTTATTTTTTAATTTGCAGAATAAACCCAGGGTATGATCTCGTACAGGTATACATGAAAATTAGTATAATTATTTGATTTATAAATGTCTGATGCTTGCCACTTGTAGAGAGTGCACCTGGCTGGCCAGCCAGACATTACAAAACTGTGGGGTCTAATACTTGGCTGGGAATAAAAAGGTATGACTGGGAGAGTGCTATTGTTAATGGTAATAATGATATTAATCACTAACATCTACTGAGAGTTTACAGACTCTGTGCTAAGCACCTCCACGCAGAATCTCATTTGGTCCCTCCAGCAACCCAGTGAGGAAGGTTCTGTTAGTATCCCCACTTTACTGGGAAGACCTGAGACCTGGTACATGCCCGGCCCATGTGGGTGTGGCCACCCTGAGGCCAGCCGAGCCCAAGAGGAGAAGATCTGTGTGTTTGGAGGGCCCAGCCACAGACCCAAAGGAGCCCCAGGCAGGGTGGGCAATGCTCTGGTTCAGCCTGGCCTTGACTTCATACTGCGGCATCCAATCCTACTACCTGACTTCATCCTTGAGCGCTGGGAGGAGAAGGTGATCTGAGGAGGGACCCAGGTAATAGAAAAAGGCATGAGGCAGAGGGTGTTGCTCAGGAACCAGGTGGGAGAAGCCCAGTTACCACACCTGAGCCAAGAGGTCAGGCCTGAGGAACTACAGGAAAACTTGGTACCTCTGAGCCCTACCTGGGGAGCTCAGGATTCTGAGACCTCTGAGGGCTCATGACTGGCATGGACCCCAAGCCTAGGGCAGGGTCCAGCCATCAGCAAGCGGTGGGGGGGGGGGGGGGGGGGGGGGGGGGGGGGGGCAGGAGCCCCCCCCCCCGTTTTTTTTTGGGGGGGGCGGGGCCCCCCTCCCCCCCCCTTCCC